>NC_056731.1:1348317861-1348360361 GCF_019279795.1 Protopterus annectens
AGTCGATTATGGCACCCAGTTTGCAGTCATCTGCGAACTTGGTCAGCCACAGTCCTTCCATGTTGGCCTGTACCTCCGAGAAATATATACCGAACAAGAGAGGTCCCAGGACTGAGCCTTGTGGGGCACCACTTGTAACTGGTTTGGAGTCTGACATGGCTCCAGCAATTCTAACCATGTGGGTTCTGTCATTGAGCCAGTTTGCAATCCATCTAGTGACATAGGGGTTTATATTTAAGCTGGTGAGCTTATCTATAATGCCAGAGTGGGGTATTGTATCGAAGGCTTTTGCGAGGTCCAGGTAGGCTGTGTGGACCACCTTCCCCTCGTCAATGGCCTTGGTGACTGTTTCAAAGAAATCAACCAGGTTTAAGAGGCAGGATCTGCCCTTAACAAAGCCGAACTGGGTAGGATCCAGTGTCTGTAGGTCCCCAATATCTTTATTTATGAGGTCCATGATGATCCTTTCCATAGCTTTGTAGACCAAGCTAGTCAGGCTTATGGGACGATAGTTTCCAGGATCCATTGAGGCACCACCTTTATGGAGAGGGACCACTGTTGCTGTACGCCACTCTTTGGGCACATATCCTGTAGTAAGGCTGAGATTGAACAGTAGTTTTATGTTTGGGTTTAGCTCTTCTTGGAGTTCATGTAGGACGCAGCCTGGGACACTGTCTGGTCCCATTGATGCTGTGTTTTTTGCTTTGGAGAGGGTGGCTCTTACCTGAGCATCTGAGATGTCAGGGGGGCAGCACTCTGCTGGGATAGATATTTGCCCTTTTGGTGTGGAGGGGGGGAGAAGTTTGCACTGAAACTGTCAGCTAGGATGTTGGCAATATCTGTGGGTTCAGTGTATTTTTTGTCATTTTGGACTAATTCTGAGCATATCTGGGAATTACCACCCAGGTTCCTAACATAACTAAAGAAAGCCTTGTGATTATCCTTAGTGTCCTGTGTAATTTTTCTCTCGAAGCTGGCCTTAGACAATTTTATGAGTGCCCGTAGTTTTTTGCTAATACTGATCAGTGATGCCTTCCCTTTTTGGGATTTTGCTCTATCATTTAGTAGCTTCCTCCTTCTATTGTATAGTTTGTTTATGGCTGGCGTCCACTAGACAGGACGTCTGCCTTTGGAGGATTGGGTCTTGGTTTTATTTGGGATCGCATGATCCATGCATTCCTGAAGGTGTTCATAGAATGCGTTTATAAAGGATTCTGCAGTCTGGGCCATATTTTCCACAGGCCCAGGGGCTTGAAGGATTCCACCTCAGTTTTGAGGAGTGTGAAATTTGATTTAGAGAAGTTTTTCACTGTGGTTATCTGGGCAGAGGGTGGGGCGGGATGTGAATATCCAGTGAGATTAGTTTATGGTCTGATCTTACCAGTGAGGGATACACTTCTGGTCTGGAGCATAGAGTCCCCATGTTGGTGATGATCAGGTCCAGTATGTTTTCCCCTCTTGTGGGAGTGCTAACAAGTTGTTCCATAGCATTTGAGTTTATAAATTCTAGGAACCTTTGGGCTAGGGTGTTGGAGCTAGAGTAATGCTCCCAGTCTATGTTTGGGTAGTTGAAGTCGCCCAATATAATGGTGTTTGGAGAGGCCTTCATATTTTCCAGTGTTCTCAGAAAGGCCGAGTGGGGTTCCTGGGTTTGGGAGGGTGGTCTATAGCAGGCTATAAACTGGAAGGCAGTTTTACCCACTGTTAGTTGCACATGGATAGTCTCTGATGCTCCGTGCTTTGCCACCAACCTGGAGGTGTGGGTAACTTTGATGAATATCAATATTATTGGATGTGAGAGTGAAATGTAGAGGGATGGACTTTTGGGTTGGTGTGAAGAGTAATAGTTTAGTTTTTTGGGGGTTGAGGAGGAGGTAGCAGTTAGAGAACCATTGTTCTACAGTGTTGAAAGCTTTTTGTGTAAGAGACTGAAGTTCGGCCTGGGAAGTGGCTGAACAGATTATAGTAGAGTCATCTGCATATTGAATGCAGGTGGAGAGTGGAATGGCTAAATGAAGGTCATTGGTATAAATGGAAAACAGGAGTGGGCCTAGTATGGAGCCCTGTGGAACATCTAGTGAGATAGTAAGGTGATTCGATAGTTTATTTTGCCAGAGTACAGCCTGTTGTCTGTTTTCAAGGTAAGATGTGAACCAATTCATAGATAGAGGGTCAAGTGAAAGGGACTTCAGTATGTGAAGAAGGAGTTGGTGATTAACCATGTCAAAGGTTTTAGATAAATCAACAAAGAATGCAGAAGAAAGAATATTTTTGTTGCGGTTTTTGTTGATACAGTTTGTGAAGGATAGCAGGGCAGAGGTGGTACTGTGGAATGGTCGGAAACCATGTTGATAGTTAGCTAGTAGATTGTGATGGAGAAGGTGGTTACGTAGTTGTTTGTGAATGCATTTCTCCATTATTTTTGCAAGTGGGGAGAGTAGAGCTATGGGACGAAAGTTGGAAAAGTCATTGGAGTTCCCGCCTTTATGTAGTGGGATGATATGAGAAATTTTCCAGATCCATCAGTATGGAGATGGGTTAAGCAATAGCTTTAGCTCCTTTTTGCAGGAATTCTGCTGGGAGTTTGCCACTTGAGGGGGTGGTTGGTTTAAGCTTTTGGATTAGGGAGCAGTTATAGGATGTGGGTACTGGTTCTAAATGGAATAATGGGGGAGGGATGGTAGTGGGAGCAGGCAGATTAGAGGTATCAGGGGATAGATGGTTTGCAAGATTTTGGATAGTATCAGTGAAGAAAGAGTTGAAGGCATTGGCTGTTTGTATTGGATAGTCAGGGTTGGAGCCTAGAGGGTTAGGGGTGATAGTTTTGCTTGGGTATAGAAGTTTGTTGATACTACTCCAAAATTTTTGTGGTTCCTTGAGGGAGGATTGTTGTAGTTGGAGATAATAGTTCTTTTTGTCTAGTAGGATGGCTTTTTTGTATTATTTTTATGTTGCCTAAAGGTTTGGTGATCAGTAGGATTCTTTGTAGTATGCCATTTAGCCCAGGGTTTGTTTCTGCAAAGGATTAGTTTCCTAGTATTATTTGAGAGCCAAGGGGCTGGTTTAGTTTTATTTCTAATAGAGCGTGTTGGGGTCGTGGTGGTCCAGGATTGTTAGAAAAGTGGTGTTAAAGTATTCAACTGCTTTATTTATAGAGAGAGATATTAGAGGTGCCCAATTGCATTGTTTAAGTTCTGTCTGGAACAGCTCAGGGTTAAAACATTTTTTGGTGCGCACTGTTCTGATAGTATTAGGGATGGTTAGGCTCGTTTTATGTCTGATAATATATATCAGTGAATGGTCACTTAGGTCATCTGGAAGGGTTCCTGTTGTATAAGTTTGATGTGGACTATTAGTGAGTATCCAATCCAAGGTACTTTCTTTATTGTTAAGTTTATTTATTCTGGTGGGGGAGTTTATAGCTTGTGAGAAACCATAGAGGTTAATAAGGGTGGTGGGGTTAGTACTGCTACATGAATTCCAATCTATATTAAAGTCTCCTAGGACTATGGTTTCTTGAAGGAGGTTAGAAGAAAGCTAGTTTAGAATGTATTTGAGTATACTATTGTTATTTCCTGGGGGAAGATAGGAGCAGATGATGTTTATGGCTTTGTGTGTGTTAAGCTGGAGTTTAGAGATAATTGTTTCGGCACTATTATCTAAAGTTAGGTTAAGATTTACAGTGCTAACTTGTAGTTCTGCTTTGTAGAGAATTGCTACCCCCCTACCTTTTTTGATAGTGTTCTCTAGGCGAATGATGCTATAACCGGGGGGGGGGGGTGAATTCTTTTTAACCAGATGGATTATAAAAATGTCTTAACCAAAATTTTGGCACAGGACAACACTTATAGTTCAGCTTCTTACAATGAGACACAGATTGCCTATCACAGGATAGATTCTTTTCTGGAAGAATATTTGGTAGAACAACGCATTAGTCCAGCAACATACCATTTTCTTAAACAAACCCACCCCATCATTCCGGGATTTTTCGGGATACCCAAAATTCACAAAACTATTCTTAACCCTCCTTTTAGACCCATTGTTTCAGCCAGGGGATCTAAGACTCACCCGCTGGCTGTTTTCATAGATCAGAACATCAACAAGATAGTGAACCATCAGGAACATCTTATCAAGGATTCCTGGGATTTTTTAGGAAAGATCAATAATAATCTATGGTCTAAAGATAGTTTATTTACAACAATTGATGTAAAAGATTTATTTTCCTGTATTCCCAGGAAGGAGGGTTTTGAGTTTTTTGAAAAAAGTATCCACAAGTATTCTGGTCTAACGCTGGATAGGAAACTTTTGTTACTGGAATTAATGGAAGTGGTGTTGGATAATAATTACATCACCTTTGAGGGCGAGTTTTACAAACAAGTGAGTGGTGTTGCCATGGGTGCGGCTTGTGCCCCCATTTATGCCAACCTTGTTTTACTGGAATGGGAAACTCAACATGTTTTTCAGAGTGCATTTTTTACTAATATCAAAGCTTATTTCAGATTTTTGGACAACATTTTTGTCATCTGGGAGGGGACACAGAAAGAGCTAGATGATTTTATAGTTCACATTAATGGTTCTACATCTTTTCTGTCCTTCACACACCAAGTAAATAGTAACATCAGTTATTTGGACATTACACTTACTAAAACTAATGGTGGTTTTAAATCCAAGATATACAGAAAACCCACTTGGTGTAATAGTTACCTCCACTTTGACAGTCGACATCCATATTTTCAGAAAAGAAGTATTGTAAAAGGACAAGCTGTCAGAGTGGCGAGGATGACCTCTGATTTTGAAGACCTCCTACAGGAATTCTCCCTTTTGGGTGAAATGTTCCGGGAGAGAGGCTATCCTAAGGAGATGCTAGGTGAGATTCTGGGTGAAGTGTATCAGGGATGGGGTACACGTTATAAACCATTACTTGGCCACCAGTTGTCCAGTCCAGTCAATTTAGTACAGGAATCCAAGGATTTTTCAGGAGCATGTTCTATTGAACACAATAACTTTTCCCTGTTTTTTAAAAAGATTTTGCAGGACAATTGGTCTATACTGAAGACCAATTCAGACATTATGGAGGTAGTAGGAAGTAAACCTACCTTCATACACAAAGTGGGTATTAATTTTAAGAGAACTTTAGAAGGAAGGGATACATCCTTCAGATATGTCAGGGGTACCCACCCATGTGGGAGATGTGTTCAGTGTCCATGCATGCATTCATTAGATAGTATTTTCTTGAATAATGGATTGGGAAGTATAGTAAAATTTTGTAAGGGCAACTGCCAGACCAAGATGGTTGTTTACCTGGCAACCTGTGGTCATTGCCCAAGTTTTTATGTGGGCAAAACAGAACGGGCACTTAAAGAAAGGATATATGAACACAGGAATGATATTAGAACTAAAAAAGAAACCAGTGCCCTCTACAAGCATACTTGTCCTTTTCCTCCACTTTTCAAATTTGGAATCATTGATGTTGTAGACATAGATCCTAGAGGAGGAGATGCCAAGAACTTCCTGTTACAAAAGGAGATTAAATGGCAATTGAGACTTAGGTCTAATACCCCCCCCCTGGGCTTAATGAATACATCAATATAAAAGCAATTTTAGTTGGAAAAGCTAATAGTGTTTAAACTTTCACTAAATTTTTACAAATATTTAGATTGATTATTTATTAGAATAGACTTATGATTCATTTATATATTACATGTATAAGCATTATTATATGAATATATGTACACTTTTACATAAATTTGCTGCATCTGGCTGTGTTAAATGTAAACATACCAATTGTAAAGGGAACAAACTTGTTGGGCTTTATCTATGTGGAGATTCAAGCATTTTTAATCACTTTTAATCACTTTTAAAATGTTTAATTGTTTGATTGAATAATTGAAGGGAAGGGTCTTTGTATATATAAAAAGTATCTGTACCAGTGGGATTTTATCTGAGGAAGTTTGCCTTGCAGCAGATGAAAGCGCTTATTGTTGACCTGGATTTTCATTAAAAGATTTGGCTCTAACTGGTGGAATGGAGATTTTATTTCATAGTTTCTTTGGACACTTCTTGGTTATCAGAGGTTAGAAGAAAGCCAGTTTAGAATGTATTTGAGTATACTATTGTTATTTCCTGGGGGAAGATAGGAGCAGATGATGTTTATGGCTTTGTGTGTGTTAAGCTGGAGTTTAGAGATAATTGTTTCGGCACTATTATCTAAAGGTAGGTTAAGATTTACAGTGCTAACTTGTAGTTCTGCTTTGTAGAGAATTGCTACCCCTCCACCTTTTTTGATAGTGTGGTCTAGGCGAATGATGCTATAACCGGGGGGGGGGGGTGAATTCATTATCTTTTATTGTGGGTTTAAGCCTTGTTTCTGATAAACAAAGGATGTCAAACTGGTAGACATCTAGAAGGGCATGAACTTGAGCTATTTTATTGCAGATACTATGTATATTTAGATGAGCGATAGAGAGTGAATTGGAAGGTTTGGTTGATGTTAGGGGGCTTTCTTTGTATTGGTTACTGGTTGTGGTAATATGGGTAGAGTTTGGTCCAGGGTTAGGATGAATGTCCCCGTCTATTAAGGAGTGGAGGAATGTAAAGTGCTTAGATTGGAGAGGCTTACAATAGTAGTCAAACATTTTTTTATTTTTTAGGCTGCTATATTTGATGTGTGCTAGTCGGTGATATTTAGCTAATAAGTAGCTGGGTTTGCAAGTGAAATTAAGGATGTTTGGAGATATGGCTAGTGTTGGTGTTAAAGTGTGTTTGGAAGGGAAGAGGAGGGTAGAGTGGAGGGGTTGTTCATAGGAGGTTAAGAGGTAGGTTGTAGTTAGAACCGGTAGGAGTGAGACCACAATTAATAGTTGTAATTGGTATGGCATGATTGACAAGAATTTAATATTGATAGTGAGGTGGGAATTAAAATTGAGCTAGAATTTATAGGTAGGTTAGGATGTTTGGCAGTAGGTGGTGTATATTATCAGAGGGGATGGGAGATAAAAGTATCAGTGGGTGTGTTTTAAGAGATTGAGGCTGGGTGTGGTAAAGATGAGATTTGTGTGATTGGAGCAGGTTTGTAGGGGGTGTGTCTATAGAGGACCCCTGGGGGTGGTTGGAAATTGGGGGCAGGGTAGGTGAGCGGAGTGAGTCCGAAGGGTGAACGGAGCGGGTAGAGACAAGAGAGTGGACTATCAAGGATGACAATGTGTAGAGTGGGAGAATTCTGCAGGTAAGTCTGAAAGTGAGAGAATGTAAAGTAAGTTAAGAGGCTAGTAAGTGGAATGTAGGCATGTCAGATAGTTAGAGTGTGGTTAAAGGTACCCTAGGACAAGGGTGGGAAAGGTAAAAGAATAAGTTTGTGAAAAGTAGAAGCTGAAAAACAGGGTTGGGGAGGTATAGTAAAGAAATAGGTGTAGGAATAGAAATGCAGAAAGCTAATGGTAAGGCGCCACCTAGTGGCCAGTCACTTAATTGCAGCGAATTGTTCACATACAAGGGTGGCAGGCTGCAGGAGAGAGGAAGTTAGGCTACTTATAAAAAGGATATGCATATTTTGGCCTTGTTATGACCTCGTCAGCATAGCATAAGCAGAGTGTTTCTAATACGTCTATACATATATGTATATATTTACTCACTCCACGTATCCTCTGACCTCCCATACGTTTAGTCCACGAACATTGGTGAAAACTATTTGCAATTATTGGGCTGCCCCACGGGACATGCAAGTGTTTATGGCAAGAGTAGACTCTATACTTCATTACATCCTTACTCCCATTAACATGATGCTATAATTCATTAATATGCATAACTATGCGGTATCGCACACGTTACACATGGGAGCCTAATTATGTACGTGTTCAGTGTATTTCCTTTACAATTAGACCAGTTTAGTACTTGGTGTTGCCATAGCAGGCAGATCACAGGAATGATTCCATGTGTGGGGAAGACCTCACATTTGATTATCGTCAGCTCAGCACTTACTTAGGACACTGTACACGCCTCTGCGTTGTAGCAGTTTTGTCCTGTCCCTCTTTTACACAGCCTATTATTCCATCTACTGTCGATGTTTATATGTGCACATTCCTATTATTTATGTCTACAAATGGAATGCATGTGTTACAGAGAATGTACTTCTACATATTGATGTCTGCTTGTGTGTATGCATATATACCTATTACGAACTCGCTGACCTCCACTGGGCGGTCCAATTAGAACCGGGCCATCCAACCCTGGCACGCCTGGATCCATAATTTCATACCCGTAGTTCCTCCATCCCACCCGTATTCAACTTACACGCGTAACTTCCATTATCCACTTGTTATCACAGCCATAACACACCTCCAAACATTGCCCTCTCCAGAGCATTAGAGGCCCTACACATATGTTGTCCCACCTTGTGTATTCTCAGGCTCTCACACCATTTAATCTTTGAACATACCAGCCCTTGCTTGTGTAATGGTAGGAGGGCTAAATGCTCTTAATAATTTTTGGGTAATCCCAGCAGGGACTTCTCTCTGTCTGTGTGTAAAGTAGACTTAGCAATTCAACTATGTTAGTCTCACTGGTAATATCCTGCCTGTGGTGTGTGTAGCAGTGCTTTTCTCACTCTTGGCCAGCGTGATATGGCATACGCTGACGGCACTCTATGATACTGTAGGTGTTGATTCCCTTCTCATCCCTTGTCTATGCTTTATTGTTATGACGTTCATTCGTCATATATATATATATATATATATATATATATATATATGTGTGTGTGTATGTGTATATATATATATATATATATATATATATATATATATATATATATATATATATATATATATATATATATATATAACATCTGTACATACTCATATACATTTCCTATGCTGGGAGCTGCTTACACTCGCGCAAGCATAGTCGCATATGCTTACTGTTTGTTATATATGTTTACTGTCACTTATTTGTGCTTACTTGTGCCTTATTCATTATGACAGTACCCCTTTGATTGAAATGATCTGGTTAAAAGTCCCATGCGATACTCAAGTTCACTTTTACATGTTATTATGTTGGTTTCACAGCAGGACAACATTAATTCCACATGGAAAATGATATGTGCTATAGTCGAACTTGAACCATGAATGCCTGTTCATTAAGCGGATGCTCTAACCATTACACTATTCGTATGCTGCTTCATTTATATGTTTACCCATAGTTCATAGTTATCCGTACACATGCCTCAACACGTCACTGACACAGCAGGCATCCATTCTCCAATTAGGAAAATCGGACCACTACACATGCGCCATTCCCTACTGCTCTGGGCCCGTCCCACATGTTGACTCACTCCACGTATATTCCGACTTCACAAGCCTATATTTCTGGCACATACGTTCATATGATGGTCAGGGTGTTCATATGGTTTTAGGCTTGTCTGACTGGGGACCGGGACTGCCCTGCACCCATTTGAAAGTCAGACTTACCACGTGGACAGACTTAATTCCACTGTTAGCATCGTAACTGTGATTAGAGTCGCAGGGGGTTTGCTCAACTCTGGCCAGCTTGTTATGTCAAGCACTAGATAATATGGGTGCTCTGCTGCTGTTTTCCTTTGCATTCATTATGAATGCTTTCTTGTGCCCATGTTTGTTCTGTATATATATATATATATATATATATATGTGTGTGTGTGTGTGTGTGTGTGTGTGTGTGTGTGTGTGTGTGTGTGTGTGTACGTATGCATGCATATACATCAACATGATTAATTACTTTGATCAGACTATTGAATGACTGTGCTGTCTGCTATGTTTGTGATAACATCAGAGTTAGGTATAACTGTTGTGGCTTAGTGGTAATTCACATTGATTATGATGTGTAGGGTCCTGGCGTCGAGCCTGGCCGAGGCGGTTTATTGTGTTGCTGGGCAGAACAAGGACAGAACAAAGGCGGTTGGACAAAGGGTGAGTACAACACTTAACGGCAGTGGTTTTCCATTTAACCGCTGTTTCCCGTCACGCAAACACCTTCTGCATTCTTACTGTGATACTTCACCCCAGTTCACATTTCAATGGTATTATATCGTTATACAGCATAAAATTAGCAAGGTATGCTCATATTTGGATTACACGTCCTAAATGGTGTGTGCTGCAGTCAAACCAGCAATGTCTGCTTGATAGGCGGATGCTCTAACCACTACACTATTGCTGTGCTGCCTCATTTGCATGTATACCCATGGATCATAGTTACCAGAACAAGCACTGCAAAACAACAGTAACACAGCAGTCATCCATTCTCTGGTCAGAAATAAACCACACCACTACTCATGCGCCACTCCCTACTGCTCTGGACACGTCTCGTACGTTGGCTCACTCCAAGTATATTCAGACGTCCCAAGCTTATAGTCCTGGGACATACATTCATATAATGGTCAGGGTGTTCAATTAATCTTTCAGTTCGGCTCATCCGAATGGTGACTGGGACTGCCCTGTACCTGTTTGAAAGTCAAACTTAGCATGTGCACACAGTTCATAGGTTCATAGGTTCATAGGTTGGTACTAGGCTATCAGCCCTAGGGCCTATACAAGCCTAACCATAGCAATTCCCTGGCTATTTCTTCCCACACTATTTACTTCCCTGGACCCCTGTCTAGCAGGGCAACTGACGTGATCCCCAGGGTGAATTTCTTTTCTCCCATCCAATCATCAAGGTTCCTTTGTTAGCATCCTACCTGTGGTTGGGGATGCAGGAGGTTTGCTCACCTCTGGGTGGCTTGATATGACAGCACTAAATACTACAGGGGGTTCCGCTTCTGTTTCCCTTCACATTCGTTATGACTGCTTTATTGTGTCCATGTTAATTCTTCATGGATATAGATATATCTATCTGTCTGTACATTCACATGCATATAGACCAACATGCATTTTTACATTTCCCATACTGTTGAATGACCGCCAGTTACCGTCGCGCATACCCGCTTACGTCTGAATTGAGGTGCCATAATCACCCTATTTCTGACTGCCATTATTGTGGGCATCATTTAAAATTAGCAGCCCTTGCATGGCTTGGACCCGGGAACAGGAACAGCATAGTCATTGGTTCTACCACTAAACCATCCGTGATACATTCTGCATGGATGGTAATTAGGATATATGACTTTACTACAGGCATTCCACAGTACTGGCAACATATGTGACAGTCGGTTGGTGTACATATGTATAGTACATGTTACTGTTCATATGTTTCTGAGAGGCATATGTATACATTTGCAAGTATACATATATATATATATATGAATAGGACACATACTTGACAACTACTTATATGCATGTATTTGTGATGTGTAGCTATGCGAATGTAAGTGTGTACATTTATAGATATATGACTACATATCTGGAGTTATACATGGCCATGTATATGAACAACTGCATACGGGAGGTACCTGTACCGTTTGTATACAGGGGTTGTGTGCATCATTACGACGAGGAACATGGATGGGGTATACAATTTGTGGACATGTACTATTTGGAAGATGGCTATGGGGAAGCTTCATGGGAACATGTGAAAGGTATTTATTCCCGATAATGCACGTGGGGAGACGCGCATCATGGTCAGGTGTTTAATCTCGGGTCATAGGTACTGCAGGACCGGGTGGAGGCTGAGCAGGGTTGTGGTCAGGTACTGCTAATCTGACTTGTGTCCGGTAGGGTTGCCACCTTTTCAAATGCCCAAAGTGGGACAAGTTTTGTACAAACATCAGATTTTGCAAGGCAAAACATACCCACAGCCAGTACATAGGACAGAACTTCACTGTTTTGCCTACATAAATGCTTATTCTTGTAGCATTTTAGTTGCTTATTCTGTTTCCTATAACATTTAGGTGTTTCAGAAACAGAATAACTGATTTATGCAACTATTACATTAAATATAGGAAATATGTTTGTCCTAATATCTCAGGACATTTGACATTTTTTAAATTTTTTATGCAGGCCACATCTGGCCAAAGAGGGATTGTCCTTCGCAAAGTGGGACAGTTGGTAGCCCTAGTGTGGATGTCAATGGGGGTGGACATCGTGTTATACCACAAAGTCTAATCTTGAGGGCAAAACTACAAAGTGGAAAAAGCACTCAATAAATATACCAATAAAACACAAAAAGAGTGCTTGAGGTGAAGCTAGAACCAACGAGGTATATCCTAGCCGTTTATTGAAATTACACACAAAGCAGCCAAAGCAAACATTTGCTTCGGCTGCTTTGTGTGTAATTTCAATAAACAGCTTGGATATACCTCGTTGGTTCTAGCTTTGTCTCAAGCACTCTTTTAATCTTGAGAACAGACACTTATCCCATGAGGGATGTCCAAAAATTGTAAACGACGGACCCCATTCAGCCGGCTATTCGAAAATGTGGTAGGGTTATGCATGCATGGGATACCTAGTTTGCAATCCTGAGACTGCCTAGGGTGTAACTGCCTACTAGATGTGGGTAGGGTGCACTATGTGCAGCAATGGCTGCGCCAAGCTAACAGCCCGAGTATGGGTGGTTTTGGTGGACATTCAGCAAGGGGAGGGGGTGTGCTGTGGAGGTGATGATGGGTATTCAATTATGTATCCAGGTGTGTTGGGGTTGGATGGCTCATTTCAGGCCAGACCATTATGTGGGTGTGAGCCGGTAATGATTCTATACATGTGTATCACACAATTTAATGTTCATATGTTTGTGGGATTGTGTTCTGCAGTATAGCCTGTCAGGTTGTATTGCGGATGTGAATGTATGTTCTTTGGTTTCCTTTCTGATTCACCCACTGCTCCCTCGTACACCTCCAGTTCACCTATTGTACATCTGACCCAGTCTCCCCTTGGCAAATTATTACATTACCCCTCATCCACCCCATATTCCACACACACCATCCATCCCTTCTCTGGTTGATGGCCCATGGCACAGACAACAGAACACATTGTGTACTCTACATATCTCTGGTACCAATGTGGTTGTGAGGACAACCCTGGCATATTTGATCTTTCACATGTTGTACTTCACGCACATAGGTACACGCAAATACCTATCTTTCATGACATGGTAGGTAGACCCGGGTAATACCCATTCATCTTTGGGCCATCCAGACAGGGACAACCTGGACTGCAAATGGGCAGATATTGAGCGAATGCTCTGACCATCGGTAGGGTTGCCACCTTTACAAATGGGCAAAGTGGGACATCTTCGGGACACACATCAGATTTTACAGGCCGACACATACCCACGATCAGTACAAAGGATAGTACTTTAGTTTTATTGCCTAAATGAAAGGTTATTGTTGTAGCAGTTTAGTTGCTTATTCTGTTTCTTGTAACATTTAAGTATTTTATATACAGAAATAACTATTTTATGGAACTATTACATAAAATATGGGACATAATTATGTCCTACAATCGCAGGACATTTAACATTTTTAATATTTTTGGTAAGGACACAACTGCCCAGAGAGGGACTGTCCCTCACAAAGTGGGACAGGTGGTAACCCTAACCATTGGGCAAGGCTTAGCAAAGGGCAGTGGTGTGCAAACACGCTGCATTTCGCTTCCACTTGGTATAATAATCAACACTACAATGGAATACGGGCACGGGGTTTTAAATGGCATTTGTTCGAGGGACGGGGACTCAATATTCAGCTACTTGCCTTTGTGTTTACTTTTTATTTTGGTGTTCATGAGACTGTCTTGTATGCTTTGCATACATTTCAGTATCCACAGACACTGACAGGAGTGATTATTATTAGAGGCAGGCTGTACTAGTCAGCATTTTAGGTTGCGCGTCTGTAGCCGACATGTTCACTCCTCTATGCAGCGCTTAGACATGCCCCCTGCACTCACGCACGTTTCCTATGCATGTGGATGTTGTGGCAGCGTGCCTTCATTGATATGCATGTGGTGCTGCTGTGCCATCTCTACGATGCACGGTTGGCGCAAGGCTAATGCCATCCTTGTGTCAAGCTTCATGAATCCTGGGGTATGTCTTTTACAACCAAAAACATCTTATTATTATCTGTAAACAAATCGTTATTTATTGTCTCATCAAGGTTAGAAAGCAATATAGTTTCATGCAATTTCTTCCAGTTTGATGTATATTTATTACTTAACCACTGACTCATTATATTAAGTGTAGCTGCTTCTGCATAAAGTTCTAGATTCGGAAATGCAATGCTTCTCTTATCCCATTCCCTACAATGCCAGTCATATCTTATTCTTGGTTTCTGCGGATGCCATAAAAATTTAAACAGAAGTGAGTTGAGTTATTTTATTAATTTATTTGGAGGTCCAACTATTATAGTCTGAAGTAGGAATACAATTTTTGGTAAAATACACATTTTTATTAAGGATAATTTTTCTTCCATAGAGAAAAACATTTTTCCCCACTTGCTTAAATGTTCCTTAACCACAGTTATAAGGTTATTATAATTCGAATGTATAATGTATTTTCAATTAGTTTTTATGTGCATACCTAGATATTTGAAGGTGTCATTTTTCCAGTTAAAATCACTGTGTTTTTCTAATATGGTGCTGATTTTTTTGTTTAACAGTATAGTTTTCGTTTTGTTAGTGTTAAATTTTAAGCCTGAGATTTCTTCAAAAATTTTTAGTGATTTTATAATATGGTGTATTGAATAATCTATATTCCCAATAGTAAACAGAATGTCATCTGCAAAAAGTTGTATTTTACAAGAGTGATATGAATTAATATCAAAACTAACAATATTAGTGTAATTTCTGATGTTGTTGCCTAATGGTTCCACTGCTAAGGCAAATAATAGTGGTGAAAGTGGGCAGCCTTGTTATTTTGATTTGAGTGGACAAGAACGTCCCAATTTTGATGTAAGACACCGAATTTTCATACAGATTGTTTATTAATTTTATAAAATCAGGCGAAAAATTAAATGATTTTAGTACTTTATATAAATAAGGCCAAATAATAGAGTCGAAAGCTTTGTCCAGATCTAAACTAATGATGGATAATTCTTTCTTTTTCTTATTCACTAGATCTATTAAAGATAGAATTTTAATGACATTGTCTTGAACTTTCCTGTTCGATATGAAGCCTGTTTGATCTTCTGCTATTAATTTTGGCAATAATTGGTTTAATCATTTAGCAAGAATTTAAAAGGCTACATATCTATCACACAAGAATGTTAAAGTTGCATACAGCTAAACTTTGATATTTGTATATAATTGATTTAACAAACGCTTGATTTTAGAAAAGAATATAGGATCTATTTCAATGTCTTTTGATTGTTAGGGTCTATATTAGAACATCGAATGTTCTAAATATCGAACGCTCTAAAGAGTGAAAATGCAGGACCTTGAAGTGCTTTTTTGAGATTGCAGTACAGTGAAGATCAGAATATTTGCCCTTTCTTCACTGTAGTGCGATCTCGGAGTTGGAATATATATTTAGCGGGGAGTGTGGGGGGCACAGCCCCCCACAATAACAATTTTGAGGTCCTGCATTTGCGCTCTTTAGAGCATTTGATATTTAAAACATTCGATGTTCTAATATAGACCCGATTGTTAATAGTTTTGATTCTGCTGCGCTGCTTCAGGACTCTTTTTTGGTTACTTCATACCCATGGTTTAACACATCAAATCTTTGAACTGATCAACATATACTAACAATTCCACACTGCTGTTATCCAAGGCTTATACTTAGTTAGACAAATTTAACCAGTGCAGTATGAGCACCATGGGAATGTCAGAAAATACAATGGCTTTCTGACAGCATATTTTTCATTTCTACAAAACTACTAATCAGCAAATGGAATTGTCTTTCAAAATTTTAGAAAGCAGAATGGGTAATACTATAGGACAAAATCCTTAAAAGTCTGATGTCTCTGCTTCTTGGGAACTGGAATAAGTTTTGCTACCGTCTAACTAATTACAAAACATTCTTGCAGTAGGGACGAACTTTAGATGTGTAGAAGTAGTTGTAGTAGTCTGGAAACAACACTTTTAGGTAACCTAACATAATATCCAGCAGTTTCCCACAGTGATGAGGCAAAGCATGCCCCAAAGCAGCTCGAATATCATTCTCATTCATTCGTAAGTTTAAAACAAGAATTCATTTGAAGGAGCTTTTAAATGATGTGCAAAATCCCTCTGGTGATCAAAGACAAGTTCTTAATGTCTTTAATGAACCACACATCATGCTTCTCAGAGCATGCTGCAATCTGTTTATTGACTTAATCCTGTGACTCAGTAAGAATTCCACCTTCTGCCATTTTTTTTAACATGCTATCTTATAACTAGTTAAACTAATGCCTCTTTTCCAAACCTTAATTTTATTTCTACAGATCTTGCATCTATGCCTTAATTCCTAATGATGGATCCCTATTACTTCATTGAAAATTTTCATCACTGAATGGTGTTTTGGGCGACATTTTGTCAAACATGCCATTCATCAAATCATTCTGATTGAGATCGTATTATGGTGGGGATCAGGAAATTTGCCCTTTCCCCACTGTAGTGTGATCTTGGAGTTGGTATATGTAAATAGCGGGGGAAGGGGAGTGGGAGGATTGATGAATGGCATTTCAGATGAAATGCCATTCGATGATGTGTATCTTCGATAAAGTAATATAGACCCCCTAATGACAGAGAAATCACATTTTCTTACTTTTTAAATTAAACAACATTTACTTTAATTAATTTTAAATCTCCCCTATTATCTAAGGCTGAGAATATGGAAGTGTCTTTGACAGACTCCCAAAGCAGTGTTGAAAAATTCAAACTTTGGATCAACATCTGGGGAAAGATATAATCATACCCAGTTGAACTAGTTACAAAGGGATGAGATCCATCACTGCCCTGATTCACAAAATCTTCCATCCTGCCACTGTATTTGCAGGCAAATAACAGAACCCATCCCTTGCTAAGCAGTTGCAAAATGAATCTCCAATCTCTGAATGAATTCTTCCCAAACTAGGTGTTGAAGGTTCCTTCTTAGCTTCATTCACTTGAGAATGACAGACCAAAGAAAACTAATTTTCTTGCTGCACACCGCAAAACAATTTTTGTTTTCATCTATTTTTTTTTATTTAAAACAAACACAAATAAAATATAACGGCAAAACGAAGCACAGCGATCATAAAATACAAACAAAACTTCAGTTTATTCAAGCAAGCGCTTTCACCACAGTGATGTGGCTTCTTCAGACTATCTATCACTAAAAACATAAAATATCTCTTTTATATAAAAATTTTAAATAGAAACATCCAATAAAAACATTCACTGACATATTCAGTTGCTTCCGTGTCTAACACATCTTCATGATGACATCACCATACAGGCTTGCCTTAAAGCAACAAACAATAAATATACATATATACAATAATTATGTATACTCTTATATACCCTAATATCAAAAAAAATTCCCACTATGCTATTCTATCCTATAATTCAACACGGAGGTATGTGTTAGACATGGAAGCAACTGAATATGTCAGTGAATGTTTTTATTGGATGTTTCTATTTAAAATTTTTATATAAAAGAGATATTTTATGTTTTTAGTGATAGATGGTCTGAAGAAGCCACATCAGTGTGGTGAAAGCGCCTGCCTGAATAAACTAAAGTTTTGTTAGTATTTTATGGTTGCTGTGCTTTGTTTTGCTGTCATATTTAATTCCTGTTTGTTTTACTTACATTTTTACAGCATTTTGTTTACCCGAGGGCTTATTTTTGTATTTTTTTATTTACTTTCTAATAGTGGAAAACTGAGCCTTGTATCCTTCTAGCCACTGACATAAGAATATTAATCTCATAATGTATCTCTAACCATCTTCATTTTTGAAGATATTTGGCCTGAACTGATCCACAGCTTTTTGATAATTGATGGAATACCCAGTGGCTGTTTTTGAAGACCAGTCATAGCTGTAGTTTTGGCAGTTCACTTGCAACAATTTCAAAGTGCTTTTTCTATTAACTTTGATTTTTAAAGAAAACCAAACCAAAAGAACCAGTCTTAATAGCTCATTTTGCTGACAAATATCACTTCTCAGTACCTTTTGTAAAAATTACTATCCTGACCATCATACAGTAAAAAATGATGAGTTCTAGTTTTATTGATAAATCTAAATAAATTTGAATTATTGTATACATACCATTTGCTTAAACACTGCATTATTTGACTGGCAGTGTTTGAAGACTTTTTATTTACTACTGGAAGAGATAAGATATTAAGAAGTATAGAAAGAACACTAGGGACATAACAACTCTCTTGAGAAAATCATTTGATTTCATCATAGTCTGACTCCTAGATTCTAATAATAAATATGGAATACCGATTATAAAATTAAAGGAACTGAAAGTTTAACTTATACCAACCTAATAGCATGTTGTAAATTATTGATATCTAAACTTCATGTTACTATTAAATTAGGAGAAAAGTTATAAGACCAGATGTGGAAAACACTGGTGAAGTGGATTAGTATCTATATATACATCATTGCAAATATAATAAGTGAACTATGGATACACCAAAACAATAAGTCTAGGTCCCAATGCTTTACTAGTTGCTTAAGGGGTCTGTGTATTCCACCATTATGCTCACACATTTTCATTTTAAATATGCTAATTGTAAGGCAGTCCAACCTTAGAGGTAAAACCAACAATAAGGTTTTCATGAGAAGCAAGTATTCTCTTTAATCTAAGGCACTATGTCCTTGGAGCTACTATAGCACATTTCTAGGGATAAGGGAGCTGGGGTACTGAATATATCATTTCTTTTTATGTTAGAATTCACATTTAATATTTTGTTATGCTGTTACTTTAAGTCTTCTAGCAGTCAGGAAGTGCACAGTGAATATTCCTATTCCAGGCTCACTACTGGTGTTTTTCTAAGATTCAACAAGGTCATGTAAGAATCCTCTGTTTTTAGCATACTTATTCTATTCCTGTAGTTTTCCCCATTATTCCATTCACTTGAGATTATCTGGGACTTAAGGAGACTTAAAATTCCAATCTTTTGAAAATCTATAAACTAACATTAATTAAAATCTACAGATCATTTTCCAGAATCACAAGTTTTTAGAAAATGTGGTATGAAAATAACAATTTCACTTGCAGAGTGACAGTTATTGAGTATTTTCCATCTTCTAGCATCGTAATGTAAGACTTAGAAGAATTCAGCCTTGGTTAACCTTCAGAACTTGGTGTGCAGTGCATGTCCAGCTTGGTGGCTTTAACTTTCCCATATTTCTTTGCATAGCACCTTCCCATGGTATTCTGCACGTCTCTCCCTCGCTTTCTGTTATTTTCAAATTTCTGATCAAGTTAATGTGAAGGAAGAAAAATGCATACCTTCTTCTCCTCAAACAGTGGAATGGAAGAAGATTATTAACAGCAGAATTTTCCAAACAGACCTACCATTATTTTTTGTTAACTTTCAGGACTGAGTCCCTAGCTAATCCTCCTGGGTAACTAAACTGGCCTATTGAACCAGACACAAAGTGGCCTAAAACAAGTACCTAATCCTGGAAAGAGCATCCAGGTTGTAATGACTAGCAAGCATGTTCACAGATGGCCAAAGATGCTTAACATAAAAGGATTGCTGAAGTAGCAACAGCATTGTTGGAAAGAGCCTTCGTTAGCTCCAATAAATTTCTATACTATTTGTTGATGAAGGAAATGCAACTTATATTAATTTTGTTTTAACTTTGTTGACCAAATTAGTCCCATTACACCAATGCTGGTGATCAATCAGCCAGCTTGTGATTGAGATTCTTTCCATCCAAACACTTGCCCCCCCGAAAAAAAAAAAAATTGTATCTGTCTGTGGTTTCCATGCAGTCTTGTCTCATGGAGCACACATCATCAGAAATTCTTTAAACAAAACACAGCTCAGTGAGCACTATCCATTGATTTACTGCAGAAGGAAGACAGGATTTGCCTCAGTGAAGGACTCATGGTAGCACATGAAAAGAAGTTTTGCTAATGTTTTGTAAGCCAATGATGTATACCCTTAATGAATAATGACAGACTGTGTGTGCCTGTGTGTGTGTGTGTGTGTGTGTGTGTGTGTGTGTGTGTGTGTGTGTGTGTGTGTGTGTGTGTGTGTGTGTGTGTATGTGTGTGTGTGTGTGTGTGTGTGTGTGTGTATCTATATGGGTATACTTTATTTCATAGAACGCTCATTTCACTGAATTTGAATTCACCCTGACCAAATCTCTGAAAGCTCAAATTACTGAAAATTCATTTCACTGAAGTGAAGTACTGACACTGTGTAGAGTACTGTAAGGAATGTAAAAAGTATATGCCCTTTTCCCCACTGTAGTACGATCCTGGAGTTAGTTATATATAGTTAGGGAGTTGTTGGCCACAGCCCCCCACCTAGTTTGGTTTTATATTATATTTTATCGAAAGCTTCAAAACAATGCATTTTAAACCATAGACATGCATACTTACAGCACCAATGACTAACTCTCTCCAGAAGACAATATATACCCAAACTAAGTGGGGGGCTACACCCCCCACCACCCTAAGGTGGGGGCTGTGCCCCCCAAAGCCCTTAACTATATATACTAACTCCAGGATTGCACTACAGTGGATAAAAGGGCATATACCTTTTACTTGCCTTACAGTACTCTACACAGTGCCAGTACTTCACTTCAGTGAAATGAGTTTTCAGTAATTTGAGTTTTCAGCGATTTGGTCGGGGTGAATTGAAATTCAGTGAAATGAGCTTTCAATGAAACAAAGTAGACCCATCTCTCTCCCTCTCTCTCTCTCTCTCTCTCTCTATATATATATATATATATATATATATATATATATATATCTATATATATACATACGTGCATATCCCTTCATCCATCCACCCCACCCACAACCTACTCCTTTTTCCCGTTTTTGCACATGGGATGAGGGTGTCACTTCAACATTGACAATCATCTAAAGTCAAGGGTCAAGGTTTACACTTCCAGGTGGATAGCCCTGCCATGATAGTTCTTCCATCTCACACATGAAACAGACACCTATGGCCAATTTAGAGAGGGAGGACATGCAGACTCTGCACAGAAGGCAATCCTGCCAAGAATTAAACGGGGGAATCTCTTGCTGTTTGGCAACAACACTAACCACTGTGCCACTCTTATATATATATATATATATATATATATATATATATATATATATATATATGGGTCTAATATAAGCCATCATATTTATGTTTCAGCAAAACTAGGTTTCGCAAAACTATAGCTCACTGAGGTTGTTGTTGGAGATTGAGGTACAGTGAGGATAAGGGACTTTTCCCTTTTCTCCACTGTAGTGTGATCTCGGAGTTGGTATATATTAGTAGTGGGGGTGCAGGGGGCGCAGCCTCCCCCCTGCATAATTTAGTGTAGTGTATTTTTTTTATTATTCTTCGGTGAACTGTTGTTTCACGAAAATGCATTTCTGGAGAAATGCACTTTCGCAAAACCAGACTAGTGAAACTTATGCTTATGGAGGACATTTACACAGAAAGTAGTATAAATGAAATCAACATTGCCTAGCAGAAGCTGGACCTCATATTGGATGGCATGCTTTTTCAGGGTCAGTTGACAGAAAAGGAGTATAAATTCATGTGGAATCCCAACCAAATGGTTAGTGGTATCTTTGGGATACCCCAAGTTCATAAAAGGTTGGATAACATAAAATTTAAACCTATTGCAGATGGTAAGAGGAGCAAAACATGTTTCATTAGTCAGTTTTTAGATTATCATATGAAACAAGGTTTGAGTACTTTTTCTTACATTACCAAAGACTCTTGGAATTTTTTGGAGAGGTTAAAAGCTTTAAATACTAATAATACTATTCTTCTTACCATCAATGTTTGTAATTTATTTACGGTCATTCCACATGATGTAGGATTATCTTGGTTAGAACATCAGTTGACAGAAATGGGCAGATTTGACCAAGATCAAACTAACGTTTATGTTAGGTTAATGGAGGCAGTATTGAAAAATATTTTTTTATTTTTTGAAGGACAATTCTTTAAGCACCTAACTGGAGTGGCTATGCGGGCTGCTTGTGCCCCCATATATGCCAATTATATTATGTTCTACTGGGAGCAAAGATATGTATTTACCAGTACAACAAATATATTAAATTATACACTCGATATTTGGATGATATATTTATTGCCTGGGAGGGTGAATTGGAGGTACTTGATGCCTTTATTAAATATATTAATAACATGGTAGGGTTTCTAAAATTTACACATGAATTCAATGTTGATACTATTACGTATTTGGATGTTAAAATAACTGTGTATAGAATTAATGAATGTATAAGATCTAATATTTACAGAAAATCTACTTTCTCTAATTCTTATCTCCAATACAATAGTTGGCACCCTTGATATCAAAAAAGAGCCATTGTTAAGGGACAAATTGTAAGAGCCGCCAGAATGGTCAGTGACCATTGGGAGTTTGTGGATGAAATCAATTATATGGCTAGGTTGTTTCAAAACAGAGGTTACCCTAAGGATTTATTTATGGAGGTGTTAAATGAAATAAAAATAAAAGGAAAAAGGTATTTATAAATCTATTCTTAATTCAGACAATGGAGTAAATCAGGAAACAGTGGGTAATGTAATAAACAATACAGTTTCTCCTCCATTATTATTTATCACCACCTTCAATCAGGATGCTGATTGGATAATACGGATAGTTAAGAAAAACTGGAGCATTCTACAATTGGACAAAAAGTGGGAACAAAGATTGGGGGTGTGCCCAAGTTTGTATTTAAAAAGGATCAATCCTTGAAGAACATATTTGAAAAACGTTCCCTTCCTAAACATTTATCAGTATCATTTGTACTTGTTCGTTAATTGCTTTTTGTGGAGTTAATAAATCTCATTTTGCTGCTAGACATTCATTCTTCTCATTACTCAATTATTTAGTATACATACCATTGGTTGCAAGTTCACATCACTGAAGTGAAAAGAAGAGAGTATGTGTGTGCCGAAAAAAATCACACATACTGGCTTTTTTGTCTGTGTGAGATTGTGATACATTGGGGATTGGAGAATTTGTCCTTTCCTCAATATAGTGGAATCTTGGAGTTGGTATATATAAAATTAGGGGGTATGGGGTGCATGGGGCACTTGGATATGATTATGCACAATATTGTGTTTTGGATTATGATTTTGCATAAGGGTTTGTAAGTTCTTTTGATTGGGCTTAGCACAGTAACTCGGGATTATGTTTGTTTACCTTTTTTCTCTACATTTAGTTTTATATATATTGGGCAATTTTATCTATGTCTGTGTTTATGTTGGTGTCATGGTTTTATTCATGGGTTGTCTGTATGAGACAGAAACCATTGTAGGTTTGCTGTAGTTTGAGTTTTTAATTTATTTTATGTTGCATTTTTGGAATGATAACTTTTGCATATTGATTGGTTTAAGTTTGGCTTGAACAGGCTTGTTCCAAGCCATAGGTTCTGGCTTTGTTTAGTTTTGATTATTTTGTTTTGTATTGTAACTCTTCATTTCTTATTTTGTTAATAGGATATGAAATATTTTATTGTGTTGTTTTTTACTAATGGTATATCAATCACTGATGTTTTGCATTTGCTTGTGTACAGATTATCTGTATGAGTTTTGTAAGCTGTATTCACTTTTATTCATTTGTAGTTTGCGTCTTATTTTGTGTTTCGATTGCTGCTTGCTGAATCATTTCCTTGGTAAATTTTTGTATTATGTAAGTAGTTAAACAGTTGTGTTTGCCATTGTTATTGTTATTGTTCATATGGTAGACTGCCAGTAACAGGCATGAAATATATTTGTAGAAACTGATCTTGTGTCTCTGCATAGTTCATATAGACATTTTTTGGCATTTTTTTTATACACGGTCAGTTTTAGTTTTTATTTGTCTCTTGGATCTCTTGCTGGTATTGTTTGCATTAAATGTTCTGTTGTTAGTTCTGTATATCATTTACAGCTGTGTCTGTGACTGGGGTTGTCTTTTTAGTGTAGTTGTCATGCTTTTTTATGTCTGTGCAGTCAGAAGTGAAGTGTTCATATTTACCACTTGGAGTTTTGTAATGTTTTTGATCACAGTAATTATCTTTTGTGTAATGTTGTTATGATTTTGTCATTCCACTGACTCCATGTAACTTATTTCTTTTTTCATCTTTGTTTAAAGTTGTTTGTCTTTGGTTTAATTTCTAACCTTATTTGTAAGAACTTGTTTTGGTCAGCTAATGGTGTCTTCTGATCCATGGGGCTTCCCCAACCTCTTCTTTGCTCTGTAGGGCTACCTCATCTTGGAGTAGTACCCTGTAAAACTCTCTTCACATCCCTCAGGATGGTAAGACCTATCCGCCATTGAGGTGTGAATGCCTCCATGACTGGGAAAGCTCAGAAGCCAGAGAAATTGCATTGTGGCCAGCTGGGGTTTTCTCTTAAAGTCCTACATCTCTCTGACATGCAGGGCTGACAGTAAGTAGGTGGATGTGCTGTAGCACTCTGAGGGAAATACCCCACCTGTTTCATGGGTGTGCCCCTCTTTTGCCCACACACTGCAGCACCATCTCTTATCACAGCCATGGTACCACCACTAGTGCTCATAATGTTGACATGTGCCACAGCATATCCCTACACTGTCCCCCTTGAAGAGCTCAGCAGGCAGTGTCTCTGCATTCTTCTTCTTCCTGTTGTTGGCTCTTCTAGTGACAAGCTGCTCATGCATCCAGAGTCATCCAGGTCACAGTCAGGGCTTTGACACTCTGCAGCACATAGCCAACAGTCTTGCATGTAAAAATGTTCAATTCTCATCATTTGTAAGTTGGACGCATACCTAAGCTTTCTTACTGCAGTAGTATCCCGAAGAATCTCATAACTTCCTTCATGGCTAAGCTTCAGCAAGTAGACCACTGTTTCCAAATCTGCATCCTGACATCCTTTTAAAACACATTGGTGTCACTTCCTGAAGATAAATAGCAAGAATGTGAACACAGATTATCTTTCTCTACTATACCTCATGCCATACTTCATCACCATGACAAAATGTCACCCCTTAATTATGTTTTAGAATGGTAAACTCCAAATGGTACCATCTACTCCACAAATCAGTTCTACAACCCCCCTGGCCTCATATAACCATCATGGTGACTCCAATGTTTCCATCTTTGCTAACATGTTCAGAAATGTTCTTTCCCTCTCCCAGAACCAACTCTATCTCCTCCTTTTTTCAAGAAAGCTCTTAAGAGTACATTACAAGCATCTGGAGATGTAAGTGGAACAGTACAGCTACATTGTTATCCTTTTGACCATTTATATTCTTTACAAATTCAGCATTTCTTCTACTATGTTAAGTAAAATACCTCACCATTATAATTTAGATGCAGCACCCCCCTGCATCTGATGGGGAGGCAAGACTTGGGCCAGGTAGAGTGGCTGGTCCATGAAGGCTAGGCTTGATGAATGGTGAGGATCTGTTCCACCCCACTGGCATGGCTGTGGCAGATACTGAAGAAAATGTTAACATAAATGGATAAAAATAAAACAACAAAGATAAAACAAAATATTAAAATTAGGGATGGTAACAAAGAGAAGGTGAATAAGAGAAAAAGCATAAAATTAGAATCACTTGCGTCATATATGACCACTCAGGTTGCTATATAGTGTTATACTAGAGAAGTAGTGCTTATGCCACTAGTCCAGCTCAGATAGTTCTGCCTAGGTGCATTACCCCAAGTCCCTATGGTAGGATATGTTGGCCATTGTGCAGTGCCACTTACTCGAGTGTGATGCTTTGGAGGCTACAGTGATAGCATGAGACTGTGGAGTGCAAATGAAATGGCCAGTGTGTGGAATAGTGCCCTGTGGATTTCCCTGAAAGGACATGCTAAGAGGCATGCCATGTGGACTTACACAGTGGCAATGCCTATGTAACCTAACATTCCTGTGAGGCACTGTGCTATACCACGGACTTAGAAGCAACTCCATTGAACAGACAAAGTTCATGGCAGGTGCTATGCAGCAGCCCATATAACATGGTTGAGCCAAGATACACACTATTAAGCCTGGTACCAGAAAGAACAACAGTGACCTAAACTGGAGTGAAGTCCTTACAACTCCCCCACTACACACAATACACGCACCCAAACATGTTCAGATCAACCTCCCATAAGACTGTCACCAATCTTCCCATGTATACCCTGAGTTGGACAGTGTGCACTACTCAGAGTTGTAAAGACCACCCTGCATGTCAGCCTCTGAGAAAAATGCTCTGTGGGAACACAGAAGTGGACATCTCACTACAAATAACTAGTGTGTGTAGCCTATAAGCCTATGTGTTCTGCATGTGGCTGTGTAAAGTGGAATGTATTTATAGGGTTTGTCTTACTATTCAAAGATAGATGATTTAGATGACTCACTTATCTATAGAAAGTATATCTATGTCAGACTTCAGCTTACATACTGTAGCCAAAAAATTGTAACTTTCGCAGATACCTATGAAAACCATGGCAGTGGTAATAGTTAAATTGCATCACTTCAACAATCTAATACAACAGTTGAACAGAAAATCATGCAAACTCTGGCAGTGGTCACAGTTAAGTGACAGTAATGTTAAAGAGCGTGTGTAACAGGACAAGAATTCACACCCATTTGCCTGAAGATCTGCTAAATTCTGCTCTGGAATAAGATAGAGCTCTCTGTGATCTCCACCTGAGTTGTAAAATAAAACAATAAAAACAAAAGAGCAGTCATAAATTAAATATCCACTAAGATCACTCATAATTATAATGAAATTAATAAGGCACCAATAAGACCTGTGACTAGTATTCGCAAGCCACACACACCTTGATGTCCACAGGGAAAGCTAATCTGTGCATCTTCTTGGCTTGCATATGAGGGTGACACATCTTGTCCAGATTCTGCATGACGTTTCTATCCACATGTAGTAGCCCACAGTTTCTGTGTCATGCAGGGCATGATATATTAGGTACAGATGGATTGCTCAATGTCACCAAGGGTGATGACATGGGACACAGTGACCACTAGCAGTGATAACAACATCTTGCATATATTTATATACATATGCACTAGTACATTGGCTACCCCATACACGAGTTCGAGGTCTGTCTCCCTTAACTCCAAGAATTTGCTCTAGTCAGCAATCCTGGTGCTAGCGTCTCTCTGTGAAAAATAGATACATTCCTGAATCATTCCACTATTGTTTATCCTTATTTGCATTCACAATCAATTTAATTTGAATATTGTTACTTATTTCCATCTCATTATGCCACCATTTGCATATTATGCAAGCCACAGGATTTCTCTGCTTTCAGCAGTTGTCCTCAGTGCATTTCTGAATTAGCCCCACCCAGCATATGGCTGCTCTTCACACAAAACTGACTACTGCAATGTTGGAATTGTTTCTGAATCCCAAGGAATGATTTGTGCTTTGTTTTTCTTCATTCTTTTGCTACCATCCTGTATTAGTCTGCAGGCCAACATGTTCAGTGATGACAATCTGCTATTAACAATTGCCAAGAACTGTTCATAACAGTACTGTACCTTCACTGTGTGTGTGTGTGTGTGTAAGAGATCGAGAGAGTGAGAGAGAAAGCGAGACTGATCTTGTGTGACTGAATGCGTGTATGAAAGTAGAGGAGACTTTGTGTGTGCATATGTATGTGCGTGAAAGCAGAACAGACTGTGTATGTGTGTATAGAAGAGAGAAAGGGCTCTATGTAAAATTGTTGTGTTTTATTTGGTTATTATTTTTTAAGCACTATATTTTTTATATATGTTTGATGTAACATGCTTCCTCCCAACACAATTAACTTATACTACAGCAAGTTTGAAACATTAGGAGGAGGAACTATTTTACATTAAAACTATATAAAAAAATAGTACTTAAAAAAATAGGTTTTAGCAGTTAGTGGCTTACTGGTTAAAGTCTTCGCCTCCCATGCACAAGGTACAAGGTTCGATCCTGACCTCCGACCAATGCCAGTTTGGAGTTTGCATGTTGTCCCTGTGTCTCCATGGGGTTTCTCATATGTCTGAAAAACATGCGTGTTTCCATCTCAAACTCACCAATGAATGGAGCTGTGGGAAGCATTGCAGACACTACATGGTGCCCTACAGGGGGAAGAGTTGTACAGACCAACTGCTTTGGACATCTACTGTGGTACACAGTATTCTCAAGATAGGAGAACACAGATCACAGACTGTGCACCATGGCAAGGCTAGCCACTTGATGGTGTAAAATATGGCTCTAGGTTATTAAGTCATTTTGACTATTGTCGCCAGAAATAGGCATGGGTAGTTACTGGTGAAAAATGAGTTGAGCACCTGGCCTACTCTGACCCACGCCAGGGACCTGTGCTAATGGTGGGAGGAGTATATGTGACCCTATTGGCCAGTGAGTGACCACTATAAATCCCAGCAGCCCTGTGTCAATAAGCTACTGGCTGGCCGGTATCTAGTTGCCCAGCCTCGGTTACCTGGGATAGCTCTGTTGAGCAAAAGCTGGATGTAAAACCAACCAATCTGCCAAACATGAACTGAGACTTGCTACACTTAATGTAGGTTCACTGACAGGATGCAGCTTGGAAGTGGATGACATGATGATACTGAGGAGGCTGGACATCCTATGAATCCAGGAGACAAGATGAAAGAGCAGTGCAGCAAAGCCACTTGGCTTGGGATCCAGAGTCTACTACTCAGGTGGAGGGCAGGCTAGAAATGTTGTAGGAATTGTGGTGAGAGAGAGGCTTCAGAAGTCAGTGAGGGATATCATCAGAATTAATGGCAGACTCATGGCAATCAGACTCCAGTGTAATGATAGGGCAGTATTCATAATCTCAGCTTATGCCCCACAGCAGGGTTGTGATAGTGAGGAAAAGAGTGCATTCAGACAGCAGTTGCAGGACCTACTAAATAAAGCAGGACAATATGATTTGGTGTTGATAATGGGTGACTTAAATGCACATATCGGGACAGACAGAACAGGATTTGAGGACTGCCTGGGTCCACATGGGTGGAGCAATAGGAATAAAGAAAGAGAAGCCATTCTAGACTTCTGTCTGGCAAATGGCTTGATAGTAGCCAACACATGCTTCAGAAAGAGAGACAGTCACAAGACCACATACAAGAGTAGCCAACATGCAACTCAGGTAGACTTCCTCCTAGTAAGGAAAAGGCACTGGGGTAGAATCCATGATTGCAAAGTCATCCCCAGTGAAACAGTCGACCCACAACATAAACCACTAGTTGCCACAATCAGCTGCAAGCAATGGTCAAAGAAGGCTCTAAGGTCAACAGAGACCAGGCTAAAGACCTGGAAGTTGACTGGAGAGAAAGTACAACAGTTCAAAGAATTACTCAGAGCTCTAGCACCCCAAGAAGTGGAGAAATAGGTGGAGTTGAAGAAGAATGGCAGTGCCTAAAAACAACATGTGTTAGGACTACAGAAAAGATACATGGCCGAGCCAGGTATGGAAATAAGGTACATAAGGAAAGCTGGTGGTGGAATGCAGAAGTCCAGGAAGTCATCAAAAGAAAAAAGGAGTGCAGGAAGAAGTGGGATACAGAAAAGACTGACCAGGCTAGGAAGGACTACTGGTTGGCTAACAAAGAAGCTAAGAAAGAAGTTGCAATAGCAAAGAATAGAGCATTAGAGGCACTGTACCAACTTCTGGAAAGTGACTCAGTAAGGGGCACAAAGAAACTATATCAGGTTGCAAGGCAAAGACAGAAAGATAAAGAAGATAGTCAGATATCCTTCATAAGGTATGCCAGCAACAACCTGCTCACCAGCCCAGAGGACATCAAAGGCAGATGGAAGGAGTATTTCCATCAGCTTCTGAATGAGGAAAACTCCACAGAAGCTGTACTGCCCCAGAAACAACCTACAATGAAAGAAGAAGAGGAGCCCACCCTAGAAGAAGTAAGAACAGCACTAAGGAAGATAAAGTCAGGGAAAGCAGCAGGCTCAGACGAGGTCACAACAGATATGATAAAGATGCTGGGTGAGATAGGGGAGAAATGGCTCCTGAGGGTACTAATAGCAGTGTGAAGAGAAAGGCGTATCCCAGATGACTGGAGAATAAGCATACTCATGCCAGTGTACAAGAACAAAGAGGACATCCACAACTGTGGGCAGTACAGAGGCATCAAACTCCTATCACATTGCATGAAAGTTCTGGAGAGGGTGTTTGATAAACGGATATGCAGAGTAGTAAATGTAAGATGGGAGATGAGCAGTTTGGATTCAGATCAGGATGCAGCACAATTGACCCGATGTTTGCACTGAGACAGATTCTTGAGTAGAAGCTAGAGATGAAGAAAGAGTCCAACTGGGCATTCCTAGACTTGGAGAAAGCATATGACAAGGTCCCAAGAAAGTTGATCTGGGCAGTACTGTGGTGGTTTGAAGTCCCAGAAACATTGATAGAATTAGTGCAGGCTATGTACAAGGACCCAGTGACTAAAGTACGAACAGTGTTTAGCCTCACAGAGGGGTTCCCAGTGGGTTTGGTTGTACATCAGGGTTCAGCTCTGAGCCCACTGCTGTTCATACTGGTGATGGACTACATCAATAAACAGGTTGGAGGGGACGGATCAACAAAGTTGATGTATGCAGACAATGTGGCAGTACTGGCAGACTCTGAGCTAGAACGTCAGCAAAGGATAGGAGAATGGAATGCAAATCTGAAGGCACATGGGATGAAACTAAGCACAGATAAGACAGTGGTAATGGCAGCAGATTGGGGAAATCAGAAGAAGCAGAGAATAGAGATAGTAGGAAAGATAGTGGAAGAGGTAAACAGCTTCAAGTATCTGGCAGGAGTAGTGGAGGAGAAGGGTAGTCTGAATGAAGAGGTCAAAGCTAGAATTAGAGGGGCTGCAGCCAACTGGCATAGAGTATCAGGTGTAGTCTATTACAGAAGAATGCCAAAGAAGCTGAAAAGTAAGGTGTACAAGACAGTGGTGTAACCAATACTACTGTATGATACAGAAACCTGGGCAGTAATGGCAGAACAGTTGAAGAAGCTAGAGGTGATGGAAGTGAAGTGCCTGAAAAAGGTGACAGGATGCACACTGTGGGACAGACAAAGAAATGATTACATAACAGCAGAATCTAAAGTAGCTCCAATTGCAGAAAAGATCAAAGAGAACAGATTATGGTGGTTTGGGCACATGTGTAGAAAAGCAGAAGACAATCTGGTGTGGAAGATTTGGCACAGACAGGAAGAAGGTAAGAGGAAGCGAGGACATTCAGCAAAGAGGTGGATGGATTGTGTGAAAGAAGATCTGCGACAGTCGGGCATGAGTGTTGAAGAAGGCAACAGAATGGCATTGAATTGAGAGAGTTGGCAACAGTTAACATGATACCCCGACCCCACATAGAAAAATTGGAAAAGGGGGCCGATGATGATTAAAAAAAACCAAGCAAATAAAACGCAACAATTTTACAGAGAGCCCATTCTCTAAGTGCAATAATGCCCCCCAGGGGTGTAGAGACCTGACGCCTCAGAACACCCCTAGGCAGGCATTAATTACACATTAACACCCATCCTGGAGGGCATTATTGCTTGTGTAATGATCTCAAGTACCTTTTTTGTTAATGCTTACTTAGTGAGAGTTCTCAGACCTAAGGTTCTTTTAAATTCAAAGTTATTGAGCTTGAAAGATGTTTTGCTGACTCTAAAGCTTAGAAGGAGAAATATGCCTTCAAACAGCTTATCAAATAGTTAGCAGTGTTTTATTAAATATATGTTTCTGATTACTGGGAAAGAGCACAGATCAACACAATAACAATTGGCTGGCTTAGCCCAGATTGTATAAAACAATTAACATGAGCTAAAGCAGAATACAGTGGAATACATAAGCATAAGTACAATGGATTGGGTGAGAGGCAAGAAATTATAACAGTGCAGCAAATGCAGTGCAAGACTTCTTGAGGTCAAGTCAAAGTCAAAAGTCAAAGTAAACTTTATTGTCGATCAGATATACACAGCAGTGCAAGCTGAAAGAAATTATGTTGCTTTAGTCCCAGTGCAAGACATAAGAATGAACACATAATTTGAGTGACAGTAAGACTAATGCACATACAGTAATACTTAAAATATTAACAGCACAATACATTACCACAATTAGACAGGAAGACATTAGACAATATTATACTAGTAGGTATTGCAAAGATTATGACTTCACATTGTGATTCCTTAGATATGGCAGTTGTAGTATGGTATATTCTGATGTTCATATTACACATGTATGGAGTGGTGACTCACTCCTGACTTTTGCACATTCAGAAAGTAATAGCATAAGGAATCAGGCTAACTGTACCAGTTACTGAAGCAATTTGCCAGAGTGATTACTACAGCTGATACTTCACAGCAAGTGGCATATTGATTGGATTATTTACTGTCATGCTGGCATTCAAGTTTAGCAGCCTTATGGATAGAGGGAAGAAGCTCAGTCTAGATGTTTTGCAGTGTAAGCTGCAATATCGCCTGCCCAAGGAAAGGCGGATGTACATGCCATGGGTAGGGTGAATGGGATCGTCGATTATCTTCCTAGCCCAGTGGTAAGGCTATGTATATATTTAGAGGTATTGCAGATCAGAAATTGTTGCTGATCAGCAGAGGAGTTGCTCCAAGGTAAGAGCTAGATAGGACTGAGTAAATTCTAGTGAGGGTGACAAAATGAAATAATTATAAGTAAGGATTGTGCCAGGTACAGGATATAACATTCATGTGACTTGGCCTATGTTGCTGCATTTGCATTGGTTTTGTCTATGCAGGAAGTATTTGAAGAGGGATCTAAACTGGAAAGCTTTGAGTAGTCTGTAAGGTCAATATGTTCTGATGGGAGTGCTTGCCACAGTTTGAGGGTGAGTGCAGAGCAACTATTATCTCTACAGGGTAGTTTAGTTTTCAGAGTTTTAAGGGAAGGTCCTGAACTGGATTGTGGTGTAGCAAGAAGTATCATAATTAGTGGGGAGAAAGTGTCCTGATGAAGTGTAAACATTAGTGAACCTAAGAGTAGATCATTTCTTTGACTGAGATCTATTTGGCTTTCTCAAGAGATAGGCAGTGGTGTTCACGAGGTGGGGAGTTGACAATAAATTTAGTTAGATATAGTTTATAGGGTTGCTCTGACTTTGCATGAGGCATTGGCAAATAGAGGGAGATTGTATTCTAGTTGGGCAAATAGTATGGTCTTGCCAGTTTCTGCTCTGGCTGGCCTGGAAAGGAAATGAGGCAGTTTCTGAGTCCTGAAAAGTAGGGAATTTATTTTTTAGATAGATTTTTCACTTTGATCTGGCTATATTTCAAGGAAACAGAAAGTGGTGGTTCTGTGGTGCTATTATTTTGGTCTTTGTTCATGAGCTGTTTAGGGCATTTAGAGTTTTTTTGTGGGCATTGAAGATCATTGTTTTGGTTTTGTTTGGGATTAGAAGAAACATTTTGGTGGAAAGCCACATGTTCAGACTTAATTTTGTATGCATTGGAAGCTTGAGTTGAACCTGTATAGTACAGTATCGTCAGTGTAGTGTAGGAGTTTTAGTTGCGGTAGGTCGAATGGGAGTTTATTGATGAAAATGGAAAAAACAAGGGGTCAGGAATGGATTCTTGTGGGACAACAGTAGGAGAAGATGTATTTTGGAAGACTGAAGAGCCAATTTCAAGTTTTAATGATCTGTTCTTGAGATGGAACTTAAACTGGTATGAGGTCTGAGTGCTGATTTCTATGTCAATAATGTGAAAACAAAATGAAATGAACAATCATGTCAAAGGCTCAGGTGAGATCTTTGAAGAGAGCCCCAGTTAGATTACCTTTATCCATATTGGATATAGTGTCATCAGTCAGGATTCAGAGAGCAGTCATTAAGCTTCTTCCTGTCCAGAATACATGCTGTTTGTAGGTGAGGGGTGGTATTTTTTGAAGGGAGGAGGTAAGTTGTTGGTAGATGAGTTTCTCTAGAAGTTTGCCAAGCATTGCTAGTATGGAGACTAGCCTAAAGTGGGCAGCAGAAGATGACTTGCTTTCGGTAGTACGGCCATAAAAGCAGAGTTTCAGATTGTTGACATTATGTTGGAAGTAAGGCACAGATTGGAAATATGGAGACGTGAGGGGGGTTTGTGGTTTCAACAGTGGTATAAAAAACAGGGGCATTGGTCACCATTCTCTATGGGAGAATCAAGAGGGATTTGCTCTAAAATATTAGGACTTGTTTAGATGACACTCTAGTGAAATACAGGTGTGAAAACTGGAAGAGAGAATTTTGGATGGGGGTTGAGTAGGTGTTAGGGTGGTGGAAAATTTCTTGAGGAAGTAATGTGGGGAAAGTTTGCCTGTAGCGAACTGTGAGGAAATTTAACAAGAGTTGTCTTCAGGGTTTGTCTAGCTAATAAGATTAACTTCCTTCCAGAATTGCTTAGGGGAGTGAAGGAGAGAAATCTGTTTAGTTATGAGACATTTGGATTTGTGCTTGTGAATATCCTATTTGGTGGTGTTATACAGTGGTCTATGTGGTTTGAGATGGATTTGTTTTCCATTCATGCCAGGCTTAATTTCTGAGTTGCATTAAAGCATTTCATGCTTTAGTGAGAAATTCATGTCTGTGTTACTTGAGGAGCTGTGCGACATTGAGGAAGTAAGTGTCGTGGATAGTAAGAAGAGTTTTGGTAAACTAGTTTGCTGCTGTGTTAGCATTTTTGATGGCTGGGATAGCAGACCAGCCCATAGTCAAGAAGTGGAAAATGAGTCTGGATATGTCATTAGCTGATTGGGGTCCAAAGGTAAGTTTTTTTTGGGGGGGGGGGGCATCTGAGAGTGAGGTTGGACTTCTTGAATGTGATAATGCAGTGGTTACTAAAGGTAGGTAGATGAGTGATGAAGGCTAAGATGTTGGCTGGGTGTATAGTAATGATTAGGTCAAGTAGTCAGTGAAGGTGTGAGAAAGGGCTGAGCCTAGTTGGCTTATTTACTATTTGTGAAAGCTGGTGGTCAGAAAGGATTCTGTAATGGCATTGATAGAGGAATCATGAAGGCTGAAGATGAATTCGCTCCAAGTTACCAGGTGCTTCCTTGCTGGGGTATGTGACAGTATGGTTTGGATGACAGATTCTAATTTTTGGGGTCCAAGAAGAACATGGCATATAGGGATTTGCCATTAACAGTTTTTAGCTAAGTTTTCAGGTCAGAAGCCAGTTTGGGTCAGAGTTGGTTGTACTATTTTTATTTATATATTTATTAGAATTGGGTGCTGTTTTTTAATTAATTATTTATTTAGTTTTTAGAGTTGGGGGTATTGTTAACAAGGGCAATGATTGTGACGTTCGGGTTGATTTGTAAAATAGTAGTGTGCCTCCTCCTCCTGGCCATTTCCCAGGCCAGGCACCAAATGTACAGTTGTAACCAAATGGCTGGTGTTTTGGTGGCCATTTTGTACCCAGGACTTAGTAATGACTGTATTGTCTGGTGAATATCTTTAGGTGAAGGTGTTGAGTTGTTCTACTTTATTTTGGGTATTTTTTGTTCTTATCAGCAAGCAAGCCAATGAGGTTATGTGACGTTTAATTTTAGAGCTGGTATATTATTGAGTGGGTTAGGGTTCAGGATTTGTCTGTATGTTGGATGTCTTGAGTATTAGCTTGATTACTGATGTTAGCATGTACAAAGATTTGGGAGATAAAGGTAGATGTGGGCTGTGAGAGTGACTGTTGAATTGATCAGGGATGCATGTGTACAGTTATATTTGGAAGGAGGCTGCAATGAATAGCATCTTTTTGGCCAAAAGAAATGTGGAAATAAGAATCAGGTTGTGGGTGGCTGTGAGGCTACAAACTGTTCAGACGTAGTGGAGGTTAGAGGTGGTTAGGAAGGAAATAGTTTGGAAAGTGTGTTGTTTGGTGGCAAGTGAAGATGCAGTGAGGATAAAGTTCGGAAGGATCATGGAAGGGTTTACTTGCCATTTGAATGGTATGTTCATTTTGCTGGTAGTTAGTTTCTGTTCCTTTAAGTGTATTTCATTGTAGTTGGAGAGAGGGAAGTGAAGTGTAGTGTATAAATTTGACAGATGGGGGTGGCTGTGGAATTGGGGGTGGGATGAGAGTGAAGCAGGTCAGATCCCCTGCTGTGTGGGATCCATCACACAAAACTCCAATGGCTAACAGTGTTTTGAATATCTGCAAGCCACCAATTAGGGTTTTAGTCCAGCCTAGAACAACAGCAGAGAACAGTGTCCTCTTTGTGTGGTACAGTGCACAGGCCATGAACTAATATGACATATAAGTAAATTTAGGCCACTAATTTGCATCTAAAGTGATAACTGTATACTAACTATATAAATCCTTATTGCTCGCTTACTAGATTTAAATATATATTTAGCATAATTTTAATATTTACAGATAAGGTACCATGCATCTCTATATATTTCTTACTCAAATTATGATCTGTATTAGTACCTTCTGTCTTAGGTCATGCCAGAAAACTTGAACTTGTCTAGTGTCCTCAGCTGTTTTTTTTTTTTTTTTTTTTTAAATAAATAAATAAATCAATCAATAAAACATATGCATATGGTGAAGAGCTACTCTTGCTGCATTATTATATACAATAATGCATCCCTTTAATGAGTAACACACATTCTGTATTCACAAAATGATTCTACAAATAGCAGCCCATAGTAAGTACATATAATAATGTATAGCGATTACCAGTTTTAGACTTTAAGGCAGATAGAGGAGCATATTTCTTATTACATATTGTATAGCTTGAGATGGATATTACACTATTCATGCATTAGCATTTTTGAAAAAGTTTTCTTCTTCTGCTAAAATATGCCATTTTCAGAACCTTGTAGCAATTAGGATGCATCTAAGAATTCTGTTATTTATTTGTAAGTCAGATAAATCCACTAATTAAATCTGAACCCTTTTTTAATTCAAGCCCAAAGATAATATTCCCAATGAGCTGGAAAAATCTGGTTAGGACACCATAAAGTTTTATTAATCTTTGTCAGAGAAGTGCCATAAGATCTTTAACATCATCATCATCAACCCCCTTTTTCCCATTTTCTACATGGAGGCAGAGTGTCATGTCAACTGTCACCATCCCTCCCTATTCAATGGCACTCTCCTGCCTTCTTCAACACTCATGCCTGACTGTCACAGATCTTCTCTCACACAATCCAGCCATTTCTTTGCTGGATGCCCTCATTTCCTCTTGCTTTCTTCCTGTATGTCCCAAATGTTCGTCACCAGATTGTCTTCTGCTTTTCTGCTCATGTGCCCAAACCACCGTAATCTGTTTTCTTTGATATTTTCCATAACTGGAGCTATTTTGGCTTCTGCCCTTATGGCCTCATATCTTCATCTGTCTCATGGTGTGCATACTACCACCCATCTCAGGCACTTCATCTCCATCACCTGTAGCTTCCTCAACTGCTCTGCCTTTATTGCCCAGGTTTCTGTATAGTACAATCATGCTGGTCAAACCACTGTTTGTACACTTTACTTTTCAGCTTCTTTGGCATTCTTTTACCATACACTATTTTATTTATTTTATTTTATTTTACATTTGTTAACCGGGAAGGTCCGACTGGACACATATCCATTTTCAGCGGAGGCCCAGGGAGAAAAGCCCCAATAGCATGTCATAAAGAAATTACACAAGAATATCATACAGAGATATAGGTTCCATAGAAACATAAGTTATGTATAGAGTAACAATTCCTTTAGTAAAGTCAGCATACAGCATTATAGTAGTAGGTTTTATATAGAATATAAAATATAAACACAAGAAAAAAAAAATGTTTTGTCTTTCTAAATTATGAGTACTCTCAATATTTTGTTACAGAAATAACCAGTGATTATTAAGCTTTACAGTTAAAGGAATTAGGGGACCTTTAGTGGAATCCTTGAACATGGTATTGGTGCAAATTAACCTGGGGAGTAGCATGAACAAAGCCAATTGTTTGAGAAGTGGGTTCTCAGGAGTTTCTTAAATTGAATAGTGGAGGTAGTGGAGGTTATTTGGCTAGGTAGTGAGTTCCAGATTTTGGCAATAGGCAGACAAAGAGAGATTTGCCAGCATCATTTTTATGTCTGATAACATTTATTAGGTTCTGAGAACTAGATCATAAGACTCTGGTAGGGATATGGGGGTTAATTATATTTTGAAGTGCAGGGTTTTTTTTCTGGAAGGTAGAAGAGATTATGCAGTATTGTGAGTTGATTAAACAGAAGCAGTTGAGGTAGCTTGAGCCAATTGAGTTGGTTAAGGGCGAGACAGTGGTGGGATTTGTATGAGGTTTCAGTAGCAAACTTTGCTATTTTGTTATAACAAGATTCCATTTTGTTCGGATCACTCTGGCGGAGATTAGTAAGGATGGGAAGAGGCATAGAGAAGGATGGATAAGAGATGAGTTCTTGCAATAGTAGCTTTGGTTTGTTTAGTTATAAAGTGTTTGTTCCTAAAGAGAAGTCCTACTTTTTTTATTAACTTTCTTAATGGTTTGTGCTATATGGATGTCAAATTTGAGGTTATTGTCTATTTCTACACCTGAGAGTTTAGTGTGTGCAGTTGGAGTGATTTGAATATTATCTTTGGAGTGAATGGTGAAAGTGTTGTTGGGGGGGGGGGGGGATGACCTGAGATGAGAATAATTAATTTAGTTTTTTTGGGGTTAAGAATAAGTTTGATGTTTGTGAACCATGTTTTTGCTAGAGTAGAAGTGTTTTGGGTGAGGATTTGCAGTTCCTTTAATGTGGGGGCGGCACTTATAAGGGTGGTGTCATCTGCGTATTGTACTACTGATGCTGTGAGTGAGGAGGAATTGATTTGGTTGGTGAACAGTGAGAACAATAGTGGGGCAAGGATGGATCCTTGAGGGACAACTATGGATACTGGTAGCAGGGGGGACAGCTGGTCATGCCATAGGACTGCTTGCTGTTGACCAGATAAGTAGCTAGTAAACCATGATATAGTGGAGGGGCTGAGGTTTAAGGTAGATAAAGTTTGGAGAAGAATGTTATGGTCTACCATGTCAAAGGTTTTAGATAAGTCTAAGAAAATGGAAGATACAAATAGTCCCTCGTTTCTATTGTGGTTAACTATATCTGTAAATGATAGTAATGCTGTGGTGGTGCTGTGGGATGGTCTAAAGCCATGCTGAGTTTTGGAGATGAAGTTGTTTTGTAAGAGGTACCGAAGTAGCTGGGAATGTACAACTCTCTCTAATATTCTGGATAGAGGTGAGAGTATTGCAATTGGGTGGTAGTTGGTGATTTCTAAGGAGTTGCTCCCTTTGTGCAGTGGAATAATGTGTGATGTTTTCCACAGGGTGGGGACTTTGAATTCTGCAAGTGACCTGTTTATGAGGATGGACAAGGGATAGACTATGGTGTCTGCTGCTACCTGAAGGAATTCGGCTGTTAGGGTGTCAGCAGCTAGTGTGGTTGGTTTGAGTTTCTTAAGGAGCTTTGAAATAATTTTAGTGGGTACAGGGTGTAGGGAAAAGTTGATGTTATTGTTTTGAGTAGTAGGGTGGGTTTTGCTAGCACCTGGTATAGGGCTGCTAGTGGTATTGAGGGCATTGGTAAGGGTTTGGACTGTTTTGGTAAAGAACTTGTTAAATTGTGTGGGAATGTTGACATGGTTGTTTGATAATACCTGCATTGGGTTGGTGGCTTTACCTGGGTGGATTATGCCATTTATTGTAGCCCCAAATTTCTTAGAGTTGTTGGCATATTTTTCCTGCATGTTTTTGTAGTAGTTAGTTTTGTCTAGTTTGATGTGTTTTTTGGCTTTGTTTTGAAGTTCTTGATAGGTTTGCCTTAGATTACTGGTTTTGTTCTTTTGAAATTGACTCCAGGCCAGATCCCTCTCTTTCATTGTAGTCTTAGTATCTTTAGTTAGCCATGGAGCATAGTTAGCTTTTAGTCTTATAGGTCTGGGGGGGGCATGACAGTTTAGGATTTGCAGGAAAGTTGAGTTAAAGCACTGTACGGCGTCATCTAGAGATAGTACTTTTGGGGGTGTCCAATTACAGCTTTGTAGTGAATTGACACTCTATGCCAGCTGGTTGCAGACCCTCTGTCTCTAGCTTTGGCATCTTTATTCAGACTTCCCTTCTCCTCATTCACCCCTCTTAGATACTTGAAACTGTTAACCTGTTCCATTATCTTCCCTTTTATCTTATTCTCAGCTTCTTTTTATTTCCCCATTTGCTGCCATTACAACTGTCTTATCTGTACTCAGTTTCTTCCCATGTGCCTTCAAGTTTTGTATTCCATTCCCCTACCTTTGCTGAAGTTCTTACCTAGAGTCTGGCTGTAATGCCACATCATCTACATATAGCAACTTTGTTGATCTGTCCCCTCCAACTTGTTTGCTAATTTAGTCCATCACCAGTATGAACAGCAGTTGGCTCAGAGATGATCCTTGATGCGCACCCACGTCCACTGGTAAGCTGTCTGTGAGATCAAACACTGTTCATACTTGAGTCATTAGGCCCTTGTACATAGCTTGTACTAATTCTACCAGCGTTTCTGAAACTTTGAACAACTGCAGGGCTACCAAAATCAGCTTTTTTAGGACCTTTTCATATGCTTTTCCCAAGTCTAGGAATACCAAGTTAGATTCTTTCCTCATCTGTAGCTTCTTCCCAACTGTCTCACTGCAAACATTTGTTCAGTTATGCTGCATCCTAATCTGAATCCAAACTGCTCATTTCTTACCTTGCTCTGCTTATGTTTATCAATCACCCTCTTCAGAATTTTCATGCATTGTGAAAGGAGTTTGATGCCTCTGCACTGTCCACAGTTCTGAATGTCCCCTTTGTTCTTGACCACTGGCACTAGTATGCTTATTCTCCAGTCATCTGAGATGCACATTTCTCTCCATGCTGCTATGAGTACCCTCATGAGGTATTTCTCCCCTATCTCACCAGCAACTTTATCATATTTGGTGTGATCTCATCTGAGCCTGTTGCTTTCCCTGCATTCATTTTCCTTAGTGCTGTACTGACTTTTTATGCTGGGCTCCTCCTCTTCTCTCATTATAGGCTGTGTCTGGGTCAGTATAACTTCTGTGGGGTTTCTTCATTCAGAAGGTGCTGGAAATACTCCTTCCCTCTGTCTTTGATGTCCTCTGGACAGGTGAGTAGGTTGTTGTTGGCATCTCTTATGAAGGGTGTCTGACTATCTTCTTTATCTTTCTGTCTTTGTCTTGCAACATGATATAGTTTCTTTGTGACATTTACTGAGCCACTTCCCAGAAGCTTGTAGAGTGTGTCTGCTGCCTTGTATTACAACTCTACGCCTCTTTGTTAGGCAACCAGTATTCCTTCCTAGCCAGGTCTGTCTTTTCTGTTTCTTACTTTGTCCTGCACTCCTTCTTTCTTTTGATGACTTCATGGACTTCTGCATTCCACCACCCGCTTTCCTTATGTACCTTATTTCCATGCCTGGCTTGGCCACATATCTGTTCAGTAGTCTTTAGACCTTCTGTTTTGAGGCACTGCCATTCTTCTTTAACTCTACCTATTTCCTCTTTCTCTTGAGGTGCTAGTGTCCTGACTAATTCCTTGAATGGTTGTGCTTTTTCTCTAGCCAAATTCCAGCTCTTCAGCCTGGTTTCTGTTGACATTAGCTGATTGTGGCAACCACTGGTTTATGCTGTGGGCTGACTGTTTCACTGGGAATGACTTTCCAATCACTGATTCTACCCTAGTGGCCTTTCTTTACTTGGAGGAAGTCTACCTGTGTTGCACGTTGGTCACTCTTGTATAAGATGTTTCTCTTGCTGAACCATGTGTTGGCTACTAGCAAGCTATTTGCCTGACAGAAGTCTAGAATGGCCTGTTCTTCTTTATTCTTGTTACTTTACCCATGTGGACCCAGACAGTCCTCATATCCTTCTCTGTCTGTCCTGATATATCCATTCAAGGGTCCTACTTTATGTAGTAAGTCCTGCTACTGCTGTCTGAGTGCAGTCTTTTCTTCACTATCATAACCTTGCTGTGGGGCATAGGCTGAGATTATGAATACTTACCTATTATTAAGCTAGAGTCTGATTGCCATAAGTCTGTCACTAATTGAATGGCATCCCTCACTACCTTCTAAAACCTCTCCCTCACCACAATTTCCTCACCATTTCTAGCTTTTTTTGAGTAGTAGACTCTGGATCCCAAGCCCAGAAGCTTTGATGCACTGCCCTTCCATCTTGTCTATTGGATAGATACATAGGATGTCCAGCCTCCTCCTTACCATCATGTTACCCACTTCCAATCTCTGTCCTGTCAGTGAGCATACATTGAATGTAGCAATATTGTTGTTTGTCTTTTCAGCTTTTCCCGGTTAGGGATCGCCACAGCGGAACTCCGGTCTGCTAATGATTGGCAGTAGATTTTTTATGGTGCCGAGTTGCCAGCCCAACGCCGAACCTTCAGTGAAGGCATGCCCATTCACGCATGTGTTTTGGAGGCCACTCGACCACGGGGAGAACATGCAGACTCCACACA